>NC_088877.1:7578361-7581234 GCF_032884065.1 Artemia franciscana
TAACGAGATATTAAGAGGATGCACTTGCTCGAGTGCCTTTTCCCTGTCTAGATCGAAATCCCTCCTACGTGTCTAGGGTGTTACAGTCAACTATGTTCAAATTGTCACGTTCTCAAAGTGGGCATTATCAGTCCTTTCGGGGCATATAAATCCCTGTAACTTTATTAGGCATTAATTCTTATAAAGAGGGATATATTGCTTAAGAAATAAAAATATCAAATAAATGATTAATATAAAACTTTATTACATATGTGAATTTCATTTATGGGACACTAACAAAACGGGATACTAAGCTACATGAAAAAAAGTTTGATAACCAATTGATTGAAGCGTTCCTTTTCTGATTCCATTCAATTTGTTTTGTTTTGTTTGTAGCTGATTGATGAGATTAATTACATCAAAAGTAAATAATGTACTTGCCTGGTTCTAGGGGGAGATTACAATCACTTCTTTTTGGCTTTTCAATCTTATAATCACAAATCTTTGTTTGAGCATAGCTGTCACGCATTTCACCAAGTAGTTTTTGCAACTAAAATTGAATGACTGTTAGTATTTTAAAAAGTTCACTGGATCATATACTAATCTTTTGGTAATTGTACAAGACGATTACACACGGTGATAGTTTAAACACTTACTGAATTACCCCAGTAAATCCTTTTTAGTACCCCAGGTAGAACCCGACTAGAACTTAGATTTCCAGACCCCTTAGATAGACAGTACTTCATCAAAGTATTCAATTAAATGTAGAGAGTTAGAAAAAATAATCCTATTGAGGCACCTTATCACTCACATTGAGCCTCAAATGAGAGGTTAGTATTGGACACACATTTCTTTTTGAATTCCTCTCATATTTTATTCATAGCGTTAAGGTTCTTCTTTCATTGCGATGAAAACTAAAATAGAGTTTTTTTGCAAGCCGCAACATATATTTGCTTCCAAAGTTTTTTTTTCTGAAGTTATTACTATGTCATTAAAAGTATTGTCAGAGTTGACAGGCATCAAGATAAAAATAGACTTCCAACCTTTTATCTCTTCAAATTCAAAAGAAAGTTAAAAAAATCAATAAATCAAATGAAATATAAATAACATTAATCAATCTTTCGATTTATACTTTTCAATACAGTGTTTGAGTAAATCTATCAAAAATTTAATAGAACATAATTTAATTTAAAATTTAAGAAAATTTTAAGAAAATTTAAATTAATGAGAATCTAATTTAAAAAAATATTCTATAAGTCTTTACACTGATTAGTCAATTTGAAAAATCATGGTTGTAATTAGAATATAGCCCAACTCACAAGATTTGCATATTGGATGTGTTATTGTTGCTGTGCTGATATAACCTTACTATCAACAAGTGTGATCATACTGGTGCTCGAGCATGATGCATTCATGCATGGGCTCTTTCATTGGGCTATTGAATGGCTGTGTCCAATTGGAAGCATAATCAGTAGCTTTTACAGGTGATAAGGAACAAGTGATTGCTGGAGTTCTTTGCTTTTTGTTACCCGCATCAGATTGTTAATGTCAGGTATACAGATCCCTATTCCGAAGTCTTCAGGAAAAAAAAAAGGCTTATTCAAACTATTAAAACACATCTTGTTTAATAAGGTTTCTGAATGCAAGCTGAATATCCACAACAAAAAGTGAATGTTTTGTGCTATGGAATGACAGTTATTATCTTTTCTTTAAGTATAGCATTCGAATATAAAAAGTTTCCCGAAATGACAAAGCGTAGCAAACAGGCAGTCGGGTATATGCTTTGGAAAGTGAGAAGCTGTAGTAAACGTTACTAATTTAAGTTTGTTCTGGTTATGCTCTGCTGTCTTGAAATTTTGCAAATTCTAATTTGTTACCTATTATATTTTAATGTGTTCAAAAGAATTGAATCTTTGAATTCCCGAAAGTTTTGAAAATAACTACCATCCTTTGTCAAATTAAATATAAAAAAAACTAGTTTTTTTAACTGAAAGTAAGGAGCGACATTAAAACTTAAAACGAACAGAAATTACTCCGTATATGAAATGGTCGTTGTCCCCTCCGCAATCCCTCGCTCTTTACGCTAAAGTTTTTAATTTTTTGAAAAAGTAGAATTGTGCAAAGAGTCAAACTTTAGTGTAAAGAGCGAGGGATTGTGGAGGGACAACCCATTTCATATACGGAGTAATTTCTGTTCGTTTTAAGTTTTAATGTCGCTCCTTACTTTCAGTGAAAAAAACTAGTTTTTTTATTTAATTTCTGAACGTTTTTGAATGAATGTATGTTTGATTTTGGCTCTCCGCACATAAAATTAATTCTTTTTTTTGGCTAAATGGCTTTCTGTTAGTTTTGATCAGACAATTTTTAGAAATAAGGGGTGGGAAGGAGGCTTAGTTGCCCTCCATTTTTTCGGTTACTTAAAAAGGCAACTAGAACTTTGAAATTTTAACGAACGATTTTATTAGTAAAAGATATGCGTAACTTAAGGATTAAATTACGTAACAAACTTTTATATTCTTATATTTTTATTATGTGTACGAGGGGGTTTGTACCCTCGTTAATACCTCGCTCTTTACACTAAATCGTAAGTTTTGTCCCAATTCAGAAAGTCCTAAATCAGAAAGGCCGTAGAATAAATAATTGAAATTAATAAAAATACTTTAGCATAAAGAGCGAGGTATTTATCTCCTCCTAAATACCTCGCTCTTTATACTGAAGTATTTTTAGAACCACTCATATGCGTAATAATCTCTGTTTGTTTGAAGTTTCAGTGCTATTCCTTATTTTCAATTGAAAAAACGGTTTCATGTTTATTTTTTCATTGTTTTTAGCAATGCTAGAAAATCCTGCGCCCTTTTCATTGAATTTTTCTTCCCCCATGACATATTCCTCTG